>NC_092713.1:29067155-29079655 GCF_047496885.1 Scyliorhinus torazame
AACTGGACGCCCATTTGCGACTCCGGTTACTCTCGGCTGTGCCAACTGCAAGATTTCACAGGCGATTTTAACAGACAAATAGGGCGAAAGACCTTTGGAGTCTCCTTAAACCAAAACCTCATTGTCTTTCGACCGTGGGGAAAAAAATAAATCACCGCCTTTTGTTTCTTCCCCAGCGGCCATCCGAAACATTGGACATTTAAAGTTTCATTTGAGAACGTTCCTGGTTAAACTATTTTTATTTAAAAACCGGTGCTAATACATCTCGAATAATCAGAGCCCATATTAGCCCCCCAAAAATAGTAAACTCTAGTCCAATTGCCTCCTCTAGTCTGTGGAAATATATCAAACGCGTCCAATGAGATCATGAAAAAAAATAAACGCCAATTTCTACATATTTAAGAGTGGAGGTGGACTGAATCGACGGTTGGGTTTAGATCGAGATTTTGGAAGTTTGAGGAAGACAGGAATTGTGTGGACAAGGATTTGTTCATGGACTCCTTGGATTCGAGGTGAGAACCGTTCCTCTCGCCCCCTTTGTAAAAAGAAAACGGTTTTTTTAACACAGTTTCAGTGGGTTTTGCTCGTGTTAATAGTTAACACCGGGGCACGCTGGATAGATTGGGGCCGAAATTCCTGGTGTTTTTATTGTTTATTTTATTATATTTCGCAGCGAGATTTTTTCAATAATAATGATCTTTATCAGTGTCGCAGCATTTACACTGCAATGAAGTTACTGTGAAAATAAAGCATTGTGTGTGTGCATCTAACAAGTTTCTATCATGGGCTGAGTGACATTGCGAGTGTTTCACGCTCTGTGCAGATTGCAAGGGCTGAGAGCGAGGAGCCAGGGAGGGCGTCTCACCTACCTCCTGTTCTGGTACCAGGTTTTGACCTGGGTGTCTGTCAGATTGAGAGCGGCTGCCAAATCCATGCGGTCCTGGACGCTCAGGTACTTCTGGCGCTCGAAGCTGCGCTCCAGTTGATTGAGCTGGTGGTCGGAGAAGGCCGTCCTGGCCTTGCGGGGCTTCTTGGCGCGGACGGGGGGGCTTTCCCTGCTGCTGGTAATCTCGCGGTCGCCTTCCTCTTTCGTCCCTGGGACGGGATACAATGGCAGCCCGTGAACCCACATGCCCAGTGTGGCAGAACACAAATGTTAGTTTCAGGAAACAGACTGATGAAGGAAAAAAGTTCAATTTCTCCGGCACAATTTCTGCATGTCATTTGCATGTGCAAAAACAGCCTTCGCCACCCCCCCCCCCCCCCCCCCCCCGCCGCCTCGTTCCAATTAAATAGTATTTTCTCCAGCAATATTTGATAGTGATTTATACCTATCAATTATTCAGAAAACCCGTGTATTTAAAATGCAATTATACATGGATGTGTGTGCAATGCAATTATTATCTCAACCCACGGCCCTCGTTCACCTAATACGGGCTAAACTTGGGGCTGGTCTGTTGTGTGAAGAATCTTTCGATGATACATGCTTACTGGTGACAGCGTTAAGGTTTCCGGATACTATTTGTCAACTTTGAGTTTTTCCTGAAATGCTGAGAATCGATATGTCAATCCATCTCTATTTGTACCAGTTTTTTCCAGCGCCCCATGATCTCCCCTACAGCAAGAACAATAATCTCTCTAATTGATCCACTGGGGAGATTGGACAGAAAAATCGCCAGACCAGACTCTGCATCTGTCTCTCCCTCTCTCTCTTATTATGCTAATAGTAATCACTGAATGAATTATAAGGGGTAAAAAAGACCAGTTTTCCTCCTGTACACAAATTATAACAAACAAAAATGGCTGTTGGTGATAAAGTATCATTAGGGAGCGTTTGGCAAACGATTGCCTCCTAGTAAAGCAGATTAAGTATTTATTGTGTGTTTTCTTTTTAAAGAAAGACAGATCATGTTCTCAATCGCGCGTTTCCCTCTTCTCACTGGCTACGGCGCCCATTCGAAACTCTCAGCAGATTACATTTCGCGGAGAAAGAGGCGATTATATTCATTTCCCCACATTCCTTCCCAGCTCCCCAGCCAAACAATTATGCCGCCCTAAAATTGATAACAACCCTCACCCTCTGCCCGCCTCCGCCATTCCTTGTCAGTCTCCTGCGTTCAGTGATGTTTGTGGATGATTTCCCCTGCTTTCCAACCCGTCCTTCCAACGGGATTAAAGCGGGGGGCGGGGGGGGGGGGGGGGGGGGTAGCAAACACGATCACAGAACGTTTCGGAGCAAATCTTGCCCTGGGATTGAGGAATGGAATGGAATGCTCCCCGGATCCCGCCGATTTGCAATTGCTATCCAGTGCTAATAGTTTGGGACAGATATACATCACACACGCACACACAGAGTGCTGTCTATTCACTCCTATCAATTCCAACAAGAATAAATAAAGGGACAGCCAAGCCCCATCAAAGCAAATGTTACAATGTAAAATAAAAACACTGAACGAAATCACTGAGCATCATTGGTGACAGAAGAAACCTCTTCAGCTTGCCGGTGTTATTCGAACGAAGATCTCCGATTTTGCTCAGGTTTATGCGGTTAAAACCCTGACCATTCTCTCCCCCCACCCCCCACCCCCACTACCCCCCCCCCCCCCCCCCCCCACGCTCGCACAGACCCTTTTAGCAAACTGCGAGTTTGGAGGGAGCAGGGAGGCAGACGGCACCCAGCGCTCCGGTACGAGAGGACAGGGAAGATGGGGAGGTGGGAGGGTGGGTGGGGGGTAAGAGAAGCAAGGCGGACTGACTGACCGTTACACTTGCCGCTGTCGCTCTGAGCGTCATCTCGTTTGTCCAGCTTCTCCCGGCTTTTCATCTCTTCGGGTTCCGGCTTTTGCCTGAAGGGTTCAGTCTCTGGTTTGGGGGGGTGGGGGGAGCTGGTGCTGTAAGGGGCGCAGGCTGCCAGCGGTTTGCTATCGCCCAAAATGTCTTTGATTAAAAAAGAGGAGGTGGTGCAAGTCCTGGGGCCAGAGCTGCCCGCTGCCAGTTGCTGCGGTGGCTGCAAAGTTTGCTGCTGCGACGGCTGGTGAAGGTTGTCCGCAGCGAGATGCGGTTCCTGGTGAAGCTCCATGGAGAGCGGCGAGAGGGGAGCTGTGCCCACAGTGTCTATCTCCGAGATCGGGGACGGAGTGGCCTGGCTTCTGAAGTCTGGAGTCCTGCCGCCGCCGTGGCGAAAATCGCCGTTGCCCAGCACCGGGCTGCCTGAAGTGTTGGACAGAATAGTATCTATTCCAAAACTGGAGCCGCTGGATCCTTCCATCGCGGCGGGCTACGATTTTTTGGTTTTTTTTGTTGTTGGTGTGTCTTAACAGTGCGTCTTCATCGCTGCAAGGACTTTATCTGAGTTTCCGATAAGGCTGTTCAAAATCAGGAAGCGTTGGTGATGAGTGTGTGTCTGTGAGTGCTGTGTTGTGTTGCAGTAACCCTGTCTCGTCCCCCTTCCTCTGCCCTCTGAAACATCAGAGAATTGGGAGAGAGAAAAAAAATGAAAATACAGTCTAACACGTGCTGTAAACTTTGCAACACAAAGCTAAGGTTGCATTGATTATTTGTTGTTGGGGTTTTTTTTTCGGGGGGGGGGGGTGTTTTAAAAAATAGCAGAGGAACTTTTTTTTTTAGACAAAAAAAAAATGAACACGTTAGGTGTTTGCAACAAAAACAAGCCGGGGGTAATCCACGATGCTGGCTCTAGTTAGTGAACTTTGTTGAAAGTTGGGCTGTAAGGAGATTGCAGTGGGGGTAACTCCAAGACACCACGCTCTTTTGCTTGTAACTGCCTTGTAACTCTGACAATTACTTCTCGCCCTGACGTCACTGCCATTACAGGGTGTCAGATATTTTTTTTTATGATTATAATCCAGCGCAGATTTTATTATCCTTCCACCCATTGGCTTGCCGGAGCCTGGCAGACTGACGTTTCCAGCCGCGAAGCCAATAAGGCGGGCTGTATTTTATCTTGTCAATTTTAGAACGGGCGATCGAGTTGCTCTTTTAACCAGCCCCCGACATTGGAAAAGCTTCCACACACACACACACACACACAGAGGCAGCTTTAACTCCCAAATCCAGACGGGGAAGGTTAACTGCTCAACAGACAGCCCATTGCACTGTTTAATCTTGAAATAGTCTTTTTCTTAAAAAAAGAGAGGCTTAGGTAGAGGCTGAAATTCACACGAACAATAGATTTCCTTTCCACCACGGGAACTATTCTCTCACTTTCTCTCTCTCTACAGCCCCTTCCACCCTCCACACCCTCCTTCCGCCTCAGCATCAATATCCATTTCCAATCGTCCAATTTGAAACATGGGGCGGCAGTCAGGAAGGACCATCTCCCACATGCAACATCCCAGACCTTTCAAAACAAAATCTATTTGCATTATCCTCTCTCTCTCTTTCTTTCTACCCCCCCCCCCCCCCCCCCCCAGCCCCGGATGAGGACTTTAATCGTTGTTTATTTACCCGCATCAGAACCAATTAAACCAGTTTAAGGCCCCGATAACTGAGTCAATGTCGTTTTTTGCAAGCGTGGCTTGGCTGGGAAATTGTTTGCGCGTTTGCAAACAAATAGCATTTTGCGTTTCTCCCCCCCCCCCCCCCCCCCACACACACACACACAGTACCCCTGACTTGGAGCATGGAATGGTGGTTGGGAGGAGAATGTTGCATTCTTGGGCACATTCTGCCGGGGAAGAATAGCAGCGATTGAACAGCTTCTCCCAGCCATCTCGCATCTTGGAAATCCTGCAAGATCCGAGATCACTCTCCTAGCTTTTGACTCTGGCGCCCAGGCCAATGTTAAGGTCAACCAGTGAAATGTAATACCCCGTGTGGCGGGGCGCGTAAACAATAAATAGTTACACAACTTGGCGCACTTGTTCTACAGTCTTGCTTACATTTTGTGCGTGTGTGCCCCCAACCTCTGCTACTAGTGTAGCCTTTTTTTCTGTCTGTTTAATGGCTGCGTTGTTTTTATAATCCTGTATCGCCTGTACTATTCTTTGGTGAAGTTAACTTCTTTTGTTTGAAGCACTACAACCCGACTCCGCCATAGCTACTTGTGCCGCCGTTTGTGCGAAATATTTGCAGATTTGCTGACTGAAATCGCTCCAGTCGCGTCTCAGACTCTCAGACCTGTGTTAATTTCACTGTGGTCTGAAATCTGACTCTTATTCAATGTCAGAATAACGGGAAGTGCCAGTAACATGACTGGCGTATTACTCATGATTAAGTACAGTGTCAGCCTAATTAGCAGGATAATTATAAGGTGCTAATGAATGATTCAAACTTTCAGAACTTCCATTTCACTTCAGCTGACTTCTCCGACCGAAGCAACAGACATTTTTTTTATTGTCTTCCTCCAGATTCTTCCCCCCCCCCTCCCCCCCCCCCCCCCCCCCCCCCCCGGCCCCCTCCGCCCTCCACTCCCACACACACACACACACCACACACCCAACCCTCTCTCTCTCCCCCAGTTTTACACTTGGCTATTTAAACATCTCACAGAAACATACTCCTAGAATGCACAGACAAAACTAACCGCGCTGGTAATGTCTATTTGAAATGATATATGCTCAGCGTCTCTTAGAAAGTATCAGGGGATAGTAAATACGGTGCATGTAATGCTAAACAATTCTGCTTGTTGGAGATGTATAGTTATTTGTGACTGTGTGTGTGTGACTACAGCTATTGCACTGCAGCTAAGATCTAAACGCACGCAAAGTCGAAATGCTGTTTAACTGAAGAGAAGTTCAATAGCTCTCTGGCGTGTAGAATTTTTTTTAAAGGCGAGACATACAAATATGCAAATCAAAATCTATTTTAAAAAAAAGATTAAACGCACACTTTTTTCTGCCTTTTTTTTCGATTATGATGAGAAGCGTACCTCAATCAGCTTTCCATGTCTCCCTTTCTCTGGACAGTTGCATCATGCGAAGAATCTATCCAACACGACTTACTCTCTCATGTGCCTTTTTAACTCCCGTGCTCTGGATATCCGCCACAATCACATACCCCCCGCCCCCCATATGTATTTTAAAGACAGCCTAACCTAGGCCGACTCCCCAGGTCAAGTTGATTACTGCTGTCTGTATGTCTGTGGTGATGTAACACTTACCTGTAGAGTTCTACAACATTTCTTGCTTCAAATGCATTCGATCCTAATATAAGGCGCAAATATTGAATATGATGAAACAATTCTGTCCCTTGGGTACAAATGTGTCAGTTTCACCAGGTGCTCTCAAAGCCACGTCTGACCATTGTTTACCTTAAACCATTGCATTTCTGATATGAACAAATAGCAAACTGTAGACGGATACAGATAAATCGAAGAGTTTTTACACCGCGACTATTCAAAGGCATAAGTGTGTGTGTGTGTGTGTGGGGGGGGGGGGGGGGCAATGTTTAAAATGTCCGCATAAATAATTAATACAAGTGTTTGTATTTTTGCATCTGTGAGGCAGGGGGAACCGCGCGGCGCCTGGAGGGGCTGATTTGTCTGCTTGCTGGACCTGCCGAAGCTCCCAAACTCAGCCGTCTGGGCGAAACTCGCCGAGTGAAGGTGGAGACAACAAACTTCACAATAGCGTCTCAATGATCCATTCCACGCCGTACGTTTAACACGCATTGTTATTTCTTCTGGTTTGAACCGAGTGATGCTCAAATTAACAATTGGATATAGATGTTTTGGCTCGAGTGCCGGAAGAAGATGTCAAACTAATGAGAACGTTGACAGGACATGCCCGAAGCAGTAGATTTACAAACTTCGGTTAGCATAGGGGTTGGCCGGTGGAAGAACCCGAAGCTTGCGTTAGAAATCAATAAGTACAAAGGCGCCACAATTTCCGAACTGAACACGGTGTACATATTGTCGGAGGTGAAATAATTGATATACCTGTGCATACAGACCGCATACATCTGTAATTAGATCCTATGGATTCTATATATCTATAATTTGTATACCGTGTCTAGAAACCCTACATATCTGCAATTTAATCCTATGGATCCTATATATCTGTAACTTGTATACCTGCCTTACATACCTGGAAATTAATCCCATAGATCTTATATATCTATATCAGATCTTATATATCTATAATTTGTATACCCGTGTATATAGACCCGGCATATCTGTAGTTTAATCCTATAGATCCTATATATCTATACTTTGTATACATGTGCATATAGATCATATTTACCTATAATTATCCTACAGATCCTATATATCTATACCGTGTATACCTCGGCATACAGATCTAATTTAGCTGTAATTATCATATAGATTATATATATCTATAATATGCATATCCCTGTCTATAGATCCTATTTGTCTGTAATTATCCTATAGATCCTATATATAATGTGTATACCTGTGCATAGAGATCCAATGTATCTGAGCGAAGCGATAGTCTCTGTGTGAAACACTTTGTGATAGCCACTCAAACCAGGACGACAAAACTACAATTGGGATTAAGCACTGGGTTTGCCAAAACAACATTTCCTTAAGGTTAGGCTTTCGACTGGGCATTTGTGCACATTATAGACTCTAAAAGAGATAAATATACAAACATTCAACATATTTATGTGTCAGAAATGCTGGCCCCATTCAGCTTGCTGCGGAAACCAACACTTGAAATTGACACATGCGTTCCTTTTCATTCGGCGCTCACGGATATAAGGAAATAAGAGTTAATATCACAGAAATACAAAATAAAATGTCTGTTGCTTTAAGTTCCAAAGTGTTTAAAGTGCAATCCACAAATAAAACAATGACATTAAAACTATACCAGCTCTCATGGAGCGCGACTCGAATTCTAATGACCGACAGTTTCTCTATTGGACTGTCACATTAAGAAAATATCTAATTTGTAGCAGATCACAGGGTTTAAAAGAGCCCTTTTCAGAGGGAGCTTATACACCGCACCTGTTGTGTGTCGAGTAACACTAAACCTTGGAAAAAAATTCGTTCAGTTGATTTCCTACTTTCACTTACTCCAATGCTACAATATTATGGTCTGATAGCGGAGGTCAAAGCGTTTCTGAAATTCACAGAGAAGGTTGCACTCTGACACTTTCAACTCGTGCGAAGATTCGCAAAGGGCATTATAATCTTCGCCGATATTGCGCCGTTTGTAAAGACGGAAACATGTCAATTAGCAGTGTTTTCCAAATAATGGCTGGTATTTGAATTCTTATTGGCGAGTTTGACATAATATGACAGTGTGTGTGTGTGTCAGAGAGAGAGAGAGTTTCACTTTAATACAGAAATCGGTTCAGGACACATATACACACACACACACACGGTGGACATGTCAATCCTTATCTTCAGCATTCAGCATCAACAATCCGAGATCACGTTGCGCCTGTGTTGCGAACATTGCACCGGCGTATCCCCCCGTAATCGCAACACAATTTACTCCTTGATAGTATCCTGCAGGAATGCAACACAACCGCATGGACATTTCCTGAAGGTAAACGTGTTTTCTTAGGCCTTGTCTGAGATGGGGGTGGGTGCCATATGCCTTTTAGGAGGCTGAAGCTCCCCCCCCCTCCTCCCCCCCACCTCCCCCACCCTCCCCTCCTTCTTCCAAAAGATGATCCGGAGTGATAAGAATGCCATTTCTCCAGTGACTGCTGGATGGCGCCAACTGATGCAGTTGTGCCTGATGAAGGCAGGGTCTCCCGCGCTCTGCTCAAACGTCCTGGTCCAAACCCAGGCGCTCATTTTGCCCGTTTCACTCTAAGCGATCTCCACTTTCTAAACTCAAGACCGCGAAGGGCTTTGGCGGGGAAAGCAGCCGAACTAGATTCGGAGAGGAGGTGACACGTCTGCACTTCCCTCAATAACTGAATGGATTTGTGCACTGAAAGTTTGTCACATGTGTTAACTCTGTTTAGACTAAGGCGCAACTCAAACGTCAACTTATTAAAAGCTTAGCCCCTTCGCCAAGATGCTCAATGTCAAATTAAGTGTTCTCTGAACAGTGATCCGTGCGCAAGCCATCTTCTGAACGTTTGAATCTTACATTTCATTGTTAAGCATGAAAATTGCACTGGTAGAGAGCATTTGAAATAGCCAATTCGGATTCTGTGGAGATAATACACGATGGTGGAATTACAGTCTAATTCAGCTCAAATCGAGTGCAGGAGAAAAAAAAAACAGAATGGAATGGGCAGGGATATATTTGTGTTCAATTTGCTAAGCGCTAATAATCTAATTATTATTAATTGTATGCTTTGGGGATATTACATTTCTCAAAGCTAAATGTTGCTAACCCGATAATGAATTTGGGAAAGAGCAAAGAAAAACACTCCCGGCTGGGCTGGGTTTCAATGAAGACGCGATTTGTTCTGGACAAGCTAACTGGCTGCTGCACAGTCCTAACCGGGTACAGTACCGAGGGACCCTGGCGACCAGCTACAAACTATCCGAATACTTTGGAAGTAAAATGAGGCCCATTCAATGATCGACACAACCAGGCGATCAAAGGTGTTCCCTTTCATCCAGTCCCCTTATTCCCCAGTAATTTATATATATACATTTTTTTTTTAAAAAGCTAATATGACCCCTCATTCGAATAGAACAGGTAACGAGGCGCCACTTAACGCAATGTCAAGTCCATTTTGGGAAATACATTTCCAATTCCGTATACTACGGCAAGCCAATCAATGGCAGTAATCTATACCCAATTTATTTTCTATTAAACTTATTTCACTGCTTTGTCCGACAGCTTGCAGGAAAATCAAAGAAATCACAGGACGTGTCAGTCAAGCTTGGGAAACTAATTTAACATGTTAATTAACATTCATTTAATGGAATCGACTCTTTGAGCTTCCATCGATTTCTTTTTTTTTCAGGTTTAGTACAGTTGCTGGGACAAATTGAATGCTACCAGTTTAAGGTATCTTGTTATTAGCCCAGGCCAATGGTCGATGAAGTGTTAGTAAATTAGAGGTTTGCAGCATATTGATTCTTTCCAACGTTTGTTCTGAGTCTGTCACTCTGGTGTTATTCACAAGAGGAAGGCAGCCCGCTTCCTAACACAACCACAATCAACTCTTATTACTTGTTAATATCTTCCAACGTAATGTCAAACCACCAGACGCGCGCGCCTTTTTTTTTGTTCTTATACACGTGTGTTGCTATTTTAGAAAAGTAGAGCTGATCCGGCAGTTAGAGTGACAGAGAGAGGAGATCATGAGTAAACATGATCAGGAAAAGGAAGGATGGAGCCAAGCACAGATTCGACCCGGGGTGGGGGGGGGGGGGGGGGGGGGTCTGAATTGTGGACCAGATGCATTCGACCCAGCGCGTTGATTGCTCCGGGCCCGTGTTCACCCTCACTGTACGCGGCCCGATACCTTAAAACATCAGGGACTTTAGAGGACATTGTATTTGCCAAAAGTGGTTTGTCTTTTTTCTTAAAAAAATATGCAGCAGTCGCTATTAATCCCAGGCAAATGTTTCTCCTGGAGCACTAAAATAGCGGCTGTATTGAAACATATTCATTTTTAAAACCAAGTGTGTAAAATGTAATTCCAGCGATTAGCGATCCTATTTTTCTTTTGTCAAATCTTTAAGATTCAGTCCGAGTACATGATCGGAAATGCTCAAAGTGCAGAAAGCACATTGATTTCAGCTTGTTCTGTCCACAGACAGGCCCCTGATAAGGTTGTTATAACAGTTGGAGAGGTCTATACAATCACTTAATTACCAGACCTGTCAGTCAGGGCGGACATTACTGGCCGCATTTATGGCTGCAAGGAACATTCCACTACTGGGCTCTCGTCTTGATTGATCTGTGCTGATGGCATTGCAAAATAATTACAGTGAATTTTCTGATGTGTGATTTTATACCAAGTTCATGCTGCAGAAAGGTAATCGGAAGGATGAGTGGGGTCAGTGCCGTTTCTTATTACCTGAAGTCAAAGCAAAGGGTAAAATATACAAGAGGCTATGAGGAAGATGCTGACAGATAGAGAAATAACTTAAAGATTGCTAAAGGGGATGCAGGCAGTTCGTCAAACTGTGCAAGTGATTTGCTTTTGAGCCAACAAATGGCAGATTGATTTTGTCTAACGCAGGTTTAGACACATTTAAAATGATCCAAAGGTTATTATTGCAATTGGCTCTGATGCTGACAGGCAGTTGTGGGGGTAAGGAAGGTACTGAGTGTCTAAATGGGCTCCAAGTCTGGAGAAGGCGCCGGAATCGAGGAGAATGTGCAAGATGTTGTACAACTCAAAACGTAAGGAAATTGCAATTGCTGTGAAAAAAGGGAGGAAACAGAACATATTGGTCCCACTATCAGTTTTTTTTCCTTCTCTCCCTCTCTCCATAAACTGGGTTATCCAGTAATTCAGTGTTGCTGTACACTATGTGATGCTTTGTTAAGCTGAATGATTGCTAATCCCTTCACCCGCAGATCCGCGCCCTGCAGCACTTTGGCCACAGAGTTGCTCGGAGTTGTGCCCGAGGTTCTAACACACACTCCGAGATTTACGGACACTCGGGACAGTTTCTGGTAATTTCAAATTAGCTAATATAATCATGGCTGCTTTTTTTAAAAATATGCCAATTAGGAATTAACGGCTGGTGTGTTTTTTTTTTGGGTGGGGGGGGGGGGGGGTGGGAGTTGAAACCAAGTATCGGAGGAGTCAGGCTCCTGAAGAAGAAAAACAGAAGTGTCAAGGGAACGCCAGCCTTAATTCAGCCCCTGAATTAGGTTGTTGAAAGTGACCAAGATTGCAACAACAGCAACAAAACAGACATGTACGAGTCAGAAAGTGATGGGTAGCTGCTTCAGGAATCTCTTTTTTCTCCCCATTTTCAGGTCTGGATAGAGAGAGAGAGAGGGAAGGGGGTGGGGTGGGGGGGGGGGGGAGCAGAAAACAATAGGACTAATCAGGTTGGCAGAACAAAAAAAATGTAAGTGAATAATTAAAGACAACACTGCATTTTTGCAATATATTAAAAGAGAGAGAGAGAGAGTAAAAGTGAGCAAAGAGGAAAATAAAGCAAGCAATGATTAAATGATCAAAAAGCTGGCAGAACAAATTCAATGTCACTGCCAGGCACAGTCATCTACCCACAAATGAAAGTTAGGTTTCAAGCGCAGTGTAATTATAGCGGGGGTTGTCAGTTTGACATTAGTGCAGCCAGCAGAAATTTCCTAATTGGCCTCAGAGGAGAAAGTGAACCAGAAAATATATTAACATTTTAAAAAAGCATATTTTGCCTAATCCTTTCACTTTCCAACAATATTTGAAGACCAAAATGCCCCGGGCATGAGAATTTAAATGAGCAATTTTGTTTTTGAAGGAAACAGCCAATGAGACAGAAAATAGACTAAAGGGAAATCATTAGTGGATGAGAGATACTGACAGGCCTGCCTTGCTGACTGGCTGGCCTGTCACTTGGAGTCTGTGTTCTTCAGTTCCACGCTATGAGCTAAGTTGATAACATGAAAAGACCCATAAACGTGCAGCCAGAAGTC